>NW_027189176.1:154603-197103 GCF_040958095.1 Procambarus clarkii
ACAATGCTGGCGCTGATTGTTTTGACAAGATTGTGAATAGTAAGGCGCGTGTTTGTGGATTGCGGAGTGAGTGGGTGGAGGGCGTTTGTGTGCGTGTGCTTGTGTGAGTGAGCATGTGGACCGGGAACAGATCTCTCCATTTCTTCTTGGGAAGGTACGGGCTGCGCGAGACTCAGTTCTTTTTACGGCCCTGCAACGACCGGATGGTTCCGTTGTTTCAGATATGGGTGGTGTGTTGCATTATGTTCGGCAGGAGTTGGCTGCGCTCTATGTGGAGGTGGCTGGGGACGCCGCGCTTGCGGAGGAATTCTTGGGTCGGTGCGTGCCTGGGTTGTCCGTTGCAGATTGTGCTGGTCTGGTGGAAGAGGTTTCCTCGGTGGAGCTATTTGCGGTGGTCCGGTCGTTTCGTTCCGGGAAGGTGCCGGGTTCGAATGGTCTTCCTGTTGAGTTCTATGTCACCTTTTGGGATTTGTTGGGGGATGTTCTTCTGGAGGTGGTCTGTACTTGTCTTCGGGGGTGCGTTCTGCCTATGACTCAGTGCGTGGGGATTGTGTGGCTCCTCCCGAAGCCGGGCGATTTGCGGTTCTTCTCGAACTGGAGGCCCATTACTTTGTTGAATGTGGACTACAAGGTCCTGTCTAAGGTCTTGGCTGGTCGTTATCAGTGTTGTGGTGTCTGTTGTCTCAGTGGAGCAGTTTTGTGGCATTCCGGGTTGGTCTTTGTTGCAATGCAATGCTTTGTTTCGCGATGTGCTCCTGTACGTGTCAGGCTCTCGCTCATCAGCGGCGATGCTTTGTTTGGATTGGTCGAAGGCATTCGACCGTGTGTTGCTCGCTTTTGTGTTTCGTGTGTTAGAGCGGCTGGGGTTTCCGCCTTTGATTGTTCGTTGGGTGCGCATGCTGTACGCTCAATGTTGTAGTCGGGTTTGCATTAATGGATTTTTGAGTGATTCTTTCCCTGTACGTCGCTCGGTGCGGCAGGGTTGTCCACTTTCTATGCTCCTGTATGTCATCTCTCAGGAGTCTTTTTCGGGCAGTCAAGGCGTGTCCATTGATCGCCCCCCCCCCCAGCTACTGTCTGGTCTTCGGTTGCCCATATGCGACTGTTCAAGTCGTGGTTGAGCGGTTTGAGTTGGCCACTGGGGCCCGGGTCAATCATGAGAAGTCCAGTCTTCTGGGTCTCGGTGGGTGGTCCTCTCGCCTGGTGTGGGTGGGGTTTTGGTTTCCGATTGTCTCTTCTTTGCATGTTTTGGGGCTTACCTGGTTCGCTTCCTACGAGAGGTCTTTGGCTTGTAATTGGGGTGCAGTTTCCCGTAGTGTCAGTGTTGCGATTGGGTTGTTGGCTGTGCGCGCGTTGACCATTTATCAGCGGGCGCTGCTTGTTAATTGCAAGGTTTTGTCGCGAGTTTGGTTCGTGGCTCGGTGCTTCTCCCTGGATCGCCAGCTGGCACTGGGGTTGGAACGCCAGGTCTATTGGTATGTGTGGTGCGGTTGTTACCACCCGGTTCGTCAGTCGACGCTGGTGTTGGCTGTACGGGTGGGTGGGGTGGGTATTCTTGATGTGTTTACTAGGGCTCGGGCGTTGTTCTGGGTCTCGTTGTGTTAAGAGTTAGTGCTGGGTGGGGGGCTCAATGCTTTGGGTATTTATTATTGCTCTATTAGGTTTAGCTTTTTGGTGGATTTCGGTGTTTGTCAGGAGGCGGCCTTCTGCACCCCTCCTGTTTACTCTTGGGCGGTGGCCCTTCTTCGGGAGGTCTGCCGTTGTCCAGGTTTTCTGTCCTTGTCGGTTAAGGCGGTGCATGGGGTTTTATTTCGTCCTGTTCCGCCGCGGGTGGAGGGTTTGTTCCAGTATTGGGATTGGAAGGAGGTGTGGGCGGCGTTGGGAGCTCGGTTTCTGGCGCCGCAGCAGCGGGAATTGTTGTTTCGTTTATTGCATTTGTCGTTGGCGACGAATGTGCGGTTATGCATGCTAGGTTTGCGTGCCTCTGATGCGTGTGTGCACTGTGGTCTCCCTGAGACTCAGTTGCATGTCTTCTATTTTTGTGCGCGGTTAAGGGGGATTGCTTGCTTGGTTTCGTGACGTGTTGGCCGAGGTTTGTGGGCCGGGGTGTCGAGATGGCCTTTTGAGATTTTTGTTTTGTCTTTTCCGCAGGGATCGCGCCGGGTGCGCAATACATTGTGTCTTCTCGTTGCTGACTTTGTGTATTGTGTGTGGGTGGGTCGGAGGGAAGGTTATGGGGTTGCTAGGGGTTTGGGGTTTTTGCGGGGCTGTTTGCGGTTTACGAGGTGGTGGGTGCAGCGTGCTTTTCCGCGCGAGTTTTGCGGTTGGTTCACGGGTGGGTATTTTCGTGGGGATGCTTTTGGGTGGGTGGGGTTTCTGCGTTTTTTGTCTTCAGTCCCCAGTCCTCCAGTGGGCCTCCTCGGGTGGGTTCGGCGGGGTGTGTGTGTGGTTGTTGTGGCCCGTATGTGGTTGCTCCTGTGGTTGTGTGTTCGGTTTTGTGTGTGTGTGTGTGAGGTATGCTTTCCTGGCTCCTGCGTGGGCCGTTGCTTTTGCCCTGTGTGGGTTGTTTACACTGTTTTGTTTCCACTATTATGTTCTTTCTGGTGTGCGTGTTTATTGAGTGTGTGTCACTGTATAGTCTTTCTATGTCCATGTACTTGTTGTAATGTCCATTTTTCGTGTTTGTTTTGTAGTTTGCCTCCGTACCTGGCGTTTCTAGGTTTTGGTGACACTTTTCTGCCATTTCCACTTGGAATTATGGGCGGTTTAGATAAGCGTTTGTCGGATCACGACGTAAATTTACAGACCGTGTTATAGTGGGTATTTACTACTCGATCGACTTGGGGTTTGTATGAATATGTTTGCCATTAAATTTTCGTTTTCTCTAATAAGCACAGTGCCTATTTGAGAAAACGGCAATGTATTGTAACTTAGAGGAGAGACTATTGAGTTGGTGACACAACGAGGGTAATCGCCCACTCCACACACTCTTGTGTTGGCCGCGATCATTATTCTACATTTATATGCATATGTCTGTGTAGAGAATTTTATTCCGAACACTATACAAAAAAAACCGGTGTGAAACAAGTATAAACTTGAAAAAACATGAGCAAAGTAAAAACTTTTTACGCTCACGGGTACAAACACGCCTAAGATTTTATTCGCCGCAAATTTATTTGACACTATTGGCCAATTCTACCCATGTTCTTATAGAACTTTCTATTGCGAACACATTGCTATAAAAATGAAATACGTAGCTCAAGAAATAATGTCAGGACAGTGAAATAAGTATAAACTTTCAAAGCGCTGCATCACAACAGTGTCGTTGCTGCTGAAATCACGGCTAACGCTTCGCCCAGTTCCCACACTCGTGCGGAACATAATTAGACATTGATAGGCATATGTCTGAGTGGGGAATTTTATTGCGAGTTCAGTGATATCAAAATAAGCGCTGTAGGATGACTGTGAGGCTGGCAACAAACGAAAGAGTATGAACATTTACTTCCTGCTTGGGTGTCACGGCGAGTCATCTTCGTGTTTATTTACTTCGTGGTGGGACAGCAAATGCTTTGGTGACATTTTATGCATATGATCTTGTAGAGAATTTTATTGCCAACGCATTGATACCAAAATGAAAAACGTAGCTTGAGAATTGATGTTAGGAGCGTGAAAAAATTATACACTTTTTTGTGTTTATGCTTGAGCGCCCAGAACGCCGAGCGCACAAGGCGCTTTTTTTTCACAAGTGCCGCGTGCACTAAAGTGTTATGTGCCTGTATTTGTCCTGATTTATGCATTGTGTATTATGCTATACCTTGTATAATTCATATGTATCAATTGTTCAACACGGGAAAAAAAAAAGTAATACCCGAAACGCTTTGCGTAATAGTGGCTTTAGGCATTGTATGTACTAGCTCTACCTATAAGTCAAACAATCCTTGTAAATATTTATTGTATGTATGTACCTTACCTAAATAAAATTGTATTGTAATACCGTACTGCCTTGCGATGACTCAACCCGTTCTCGCAAATTTAATAAGTCAATATTGACTTATTAAATATGTGCATAGGTGACATACTTAACATAATAGATACCCTTAAAAAGATTCATAGAAAACACCAACCTTACCTAACCTACTTAGTATGTTAAGATAAGCATCTTATTGCTTCGTAATTACAATTATTACCTAACCTATAATAGGTATAGGTTAAGTAATAATTGTAATTACGAAGCAATAAGATGCTTATCTTAAGATACTAACAAGGTTAGGTAAGGTCGGTGTTTTCTATGAATCTTTTTAAGGGTATCTATTATGTTTAGTATATCACCTATGCACGTAGTTAATAAGTCAATATTGACTTTACGAATTTGCGAGAACGGGTTGGATGACTATTAGTTAATGTACTTTCAGTGAATACCGTACTGGTATTGCAACGACTTTTAGTTACACCCTGTGTGGGTAGTTTACGCTGTTTTGTTTATGCTATTATGTTCTTTCTGGTGTGTGTGTTTGTTGTGCGTGCGTCTCAGTGTATTGCTGTTCGCCCGTTTATTTCTTGGGGTATGTCTGTTACTGTGCCTGCACCTTGAGCGTCTTTTGTATGTTACTGCATTTCGTATGCCTTGTGCTTTTGCTTTGTGCTGTTTCTGTAGTTGTGTGCGCCGTGTGTGTGCGTGTATGTTGGTTTCACTTGTGTACGTTTATTTTTTTTTGTGTCTTTCTATGTCCATGTAATTGCTGTATGTCCATTTTTTGTTTGCTTTGTAGTTTGCCTCGGTACCTGGCGTTTCTTGGTTCTGGTGTCGTTCCTGTATTATTATGCACCTGTATTCGTCTTTGTTTCTGTATTGTGTATTTTGCTATAATTTGTATATTTCTTTTATAAAAATAAAAATAAAAAAAAATGTGAACAGCCCGCTGGCCCTGACAACCTCGTTAGTGACGTGAGGTATCGGCCGGGTTACTGTTGGACAGTCACCCACCCAAAAGTAACTGATGTGTGGGTTACTGGGTCTGGTGGGGGGGGGGAGGCTTTGTGTAACGTGCCTCCCCCCTCGGTCTTTACAGACAAGGGTTCACGTGTGGCTGGACCAGCTGGTTTGGTGTACCAATCTGACCTGGGAACAGACAGACACAACATGGCAGAAGCATAGATATAACTCTGGGTTTGATGGAGGTGGAACCCCAGAGCATGGTAAAAGCTGCTACCCGAGTTAAGTACAAGTAATAATTCACATCATTGCCTTTATATGAATATTAAATTATACTAACCAAGGAAGTTACTTTACTGTTACTGTATAGCGCGAAATCTCGTCACCATAGGGTGGCGAGATCTGCACCTGACTACTGATGAGCGATGACAGAGGGTCATCCTCATCCCCTGACTCGTCGGTGAAGCCATGAGTCAGCACTGCTGAATCAGGAACTAGACTTGCTGAAGGCAGTTCTAATTCCTCTCTGGCATGATATCGTTTTAATTTATTTACATGAATTGTCCTTCCCACCTGGTCCTCGAATACTCTTTTTATGACAAGATTAACCGGCCCCTCTCTTTTAATTACTCTATACGGACCCCACCACCTAGGAGCTAGTTTCCTACTCGGATTGGCGGGCGCAACCTCATTCACTCTCAACACGAGGCTATTTTCTTTCAACTCTAGAGGACGCACTTGTCATAAAAGTGAGCATAACGATTCCGTGCTTTCTTGGACGCCGCAATATTACAAGCATTTCTCATTTTTCCAAGGACCTCTGAAGGATAGTCCTCCCCGTATGCAATATTATGTCTGTTAAGCAGACCTGAGGGGAAATTGCATGAATGACCAGTAAAGAAAAGAAGGGGTTGGGTGTTAATCGATTGATGGATGGCAGTATTCAAAGCTAACTGAACATAGGGTAGGTGTTCATCCCATGAATTTTCATCATGTTCAGCAAGGATTGCAAGCATATCCTTAACTGAACGATTAGTATGTTCCGTCATGCCATTTGCTTGTGGGTGGTAGGCTGTTGTAAAAGCCGAAGTTGTCTCTAAAATTCTACAAACTTCCCTAAATATATTCCCATTGAATTCCTGACCCCGGTAAGAGACTAAAACTTTAGGAGGTCCAAATATAGTAACGAACCTACGCAAGAACGCATCTGCAACTGTACGAGAATCTTTCTGAGGTAATGCAACTAGAGTAGTGTACCTAGACAGATGGTCAACAGGTAGTCGGTCAGGTGAAGTCACAGTGAGAGGTTGTGTTAACCGGAGCTCCTGAGTGTTGTTATATTATCATAGCAATATGGAAGTTGTAGTGAAGGACCTGGTGACTCTAGTGGGAGCCCTGAGGACAGAGTTGGACTCTCTGCGGGAGGAGGTGCGTCAGCTTAAAAAACAACGAGAAGTAACGAAGGAGGAGACCAGCAGTAAAGGGACCTCGTCTTGGAGAGTTGAGAAAGACAGGGGCCTTAAGAAGACTTTGATAAAGCCGCCTTCAAACGCCATAGCAACTTCAAATTCATTTGACGTTTTGGAGGACGAGTGCTGTGGAGAGACTGTGGATCGCGCAAAAGGGAAAGCAACGAAGAGAAAGGAAGCGCAGGCCCCTCAGAAAGTAAAGGAAGTACCTAAGCAAACATTAGTTGTGGGAGATTCCCAGATAAGGTATTTGGATAGAACGTTTTGTGCTAGAGATAGGGGGAACAGGTTAAGGGTTTGCTATCCCGGAGCTGGCATTGGTGATATTATAAACAACATGAATGATATTATGGCTGGTAATGGGAACAATCCCATTATTTGCATTAGCGTGGGAGGAAATGATGTTGGTCGAGTCAGGAGTGAGGAACTGATTCAGAGGTATAAAACAGCCATAGAGTTAGTTAGGAGCAAGGGAGGAATCCCGATCATATGTGGCATTCTTCCAAGAAAGGGAGTGGGAAATGAATGGATATCGAGGGCACTTGGTGTCAATTGCCGGCTGGAAAGATATTGCAAATCAAATGCAATATCTTTCATAGACAACTGGGAACACTTCTATGGAAGAAATGAAATGTATGCTCGTGATGGGGTGCATCTATCGAGAGCCGGGGTTGTTGCTGTTGCGAACTCGCTAGAAGAAGTGGTTAGAGGTGTTTGTTTGGGTTTAAACTGTTAGTAGATAGAGGTATGGGAATTGATTTGGAGGAAGGAGGTAATAAAAGTATGTGTTTGTGGGAGAAAGGAATTGGCAAAACGATCAGGGAAAGAGAAGGTCCGCAAAATAACAATTCACTTAGGGTATATTACACTAACAGTAGAAGTCTAAGAAATAAAATTAACGAATTAAATGCTCTTGTCTGCACAGAAAAAATAGATATTATTGCACTTACCGAAACGTGGATGAATGTAGAAAATAGAGAACTATTAGCTGAATATCAAATATATGGATTTAAACTATTTCACACAGATAGATATATTAGACGAGGAGGTGGAGTAGCCATATATGTTAGGGACAATTTGAAATGTAGTCTCAAAGAGGGAATCAAAACAGAGCCACACACAGAAACTATTTGGATTGAATTAAACGAAAAAGCTAATAATATTATAATAGGAGTAATATATAGGCCACCAAATTTAGACAGAATGGAAGCAAAGCATCTATGGGATGAAATATCTAGAGCATCTAGATCTAACAGTATTTATGTCATGGGTGACTTTAATTTTAGCGGAATAAACTGGTTGAACAAAACAGGGAATAGTGAAGCAGAAGATTTTCTAGAATTAATTGACGATTGCTTTCTTACGCAACACATTAAGGAACCAACACGGGAAAATAATATTTTAGATTTAGTGTTAACTAACAGGGAAACGCAAATTAATGACATCGAAATAGGGAGTGAGCTAGGGAGCAGTGATCACAAAGAAATCAGATTTAGCATAGAATGGAATAGACCAGTAGGAGAAAATTCTGTTAAAGTGCCAGATTTTCGAAAAGCTGATTTTAATAGCCTAAGAAATTTTTTGGGTCAAATTGATTGGAAAGGCTTGGGTATGGGGTGTGGGCCGGTCTTGGAGCGAGACATGAACCCAGCGACAGGTGACTTAAATGGGGATTTCGATGTGGATTCAATATATAACTTATTTAAGAATATTCTAAACAAAGCACAGGAACGTAGTATACCATACAAATTGAATAGATCGTATACTAATGACCCAAAGTGGATAACAAAGAATTTGAAGAACCTTATAGGTAAAAAGAGAGCTTGGTACAAAAGGATTAAAAATGGGGAGGTCACTTTAGAACAGGAATTCGTACAACTGGTTAGAAATGTTAAAAAAGAGATAAGGAAAGCAAAAGAAACTATGAAGTTCGCATAGCAGGGCAAGCAAAGACAAATCCTAAAGGGTTTTTTCAGTTATATCGTACTAAGACTAGGGAAAGGATAGGTCCATTAAAAACTGAGACAGGTCAAATAACAGATAGTGATGAAGAGATGAGTAGTATTTTTAATAAATATTTTGTATCTGTATTTACTAAAGAGGAACTTAACAATATGCCTTCAGCCGAACAAGTCTATGTGGGTGGGGACGAGGACAGGTTGACGAGTTTAGCAGTTACCAGGGAGGATGTTCTTAAACAAATAGTAAAACTCAAACCAAACAAATCCCCAGGGCCGGATGAAGTGTTTGCTAGGGTGCTTAAAGAATGCAAAGAGGAGCTTTGTGACCCACTGTCAACCATATTTAATAAATCAATAGAGTCAGGCAGAGTGCCAGAGTTTTGGAAAGTTGCTAATGTGATACCAGTTTTTAAGAAAGGAGATAGATCACTTGCGTCTAACTATCGACCAATTAGCCTAACGTCTATTGTGGGAAAGTTACTCGAATCTATAATAGCAAATAAAATTCGTCTTCATCTTGAAAAACATAAATTAATAATTGAGTCGCAACATGGTTTTATATATGGCCGTTCATGTTTAAGAAATTTGTTATCTTTTTATTCTAGCATTGTTGAGGCAGTTGATAGTGGTAAGGATTGCGATGTTGTATACCTTGACTTTAGCAAAGCTTTTGATACAGTGCCACATGAAAGACTGATTAAAAAAATAGAGTCTCATGGTATTGGGGGTGCTATATTAAGCTGGATTAGGGCATGGCTATACCAAAGGAAACAGAGAGTTAGTATAAATGGAATCAAGTCAGAGTGGGAAAATGTTGTAAGTGGAGTGCCTCAAGGCTCTGTCCTGGGACCTCTGTTGTTTATAATATATATAAATGATTTAGATTCAGGTTTGAGTAGCAACATTTGCAAATTTGCCGATGATACGAAAATTGGTAGGGAAATTAATTCGGAGGAGGACTCACTATCACTTCAAGTTGATCTAGATAGGGTTTTGAAATGGTCAAAGGATTGGCAGATGCAGTTTAATGCTGATAAATGTAAAGTTCTGAGGTTAGGTAATGATGATAGAGTTACAAGATACGAGCTAGATGGTGTTGTGATTGCGAAGTCGGATTGCGAAAGGGATCTGGGAGTTATGATTAGTAAGAATTTAAAACAAAAGGATCAATGCATAAATGTTCGTAATAAGGCAAATCGGACACTTGGATTTATTAATCGCAGCGTTAGTAACAAGACACCTGGTGTGGTTCTCAAGCTATATCTTGCTCTAGTTAGGCCCCATTTAGATTATGCAGTTCAGTTTTGGTCGCCATATTATAGAATGGATATAAATTCACTTGAACGTGTCCAGCGTAGGATGACTAAGTTAATTCCCCAAATTAGAAATCTTTCATATGAAGAAAGATTAACAAAGCTTAAGTTGCATTCACTGGAAAGGCGAAGAGTTAGGGGTGACATGATAGAGGTTTACAAGTGGATGAATGGACATAACCGGGGGGATATTAATAGGGTATTAAAAGTATCAACACAGGACAGAACACGAAACAATGGATATAAATTGGATAAGTTTAGATTTAGGAAAGACTTGGGTAAATACTGGTTCAGTAACAGGGTTGTTGATTTGTGGAACCAATTGCCGCGTAACATTGTGGAGGTGGGGTCCCTCGATTGTTTCAAGCACGGGTTGGACAAGTATATGAGTGGGATTGGGTGGTTATAGAATAGGAGCTGCCTCGTATGGGCCAATAGGCCTTCTGCAGTTACCTTTGTTCTTATGTTCTTACCAACACGTATCTGTTACCCGAATGACTGTGGTGTAAGTCAATCAAATCGGCCCCCACACGATCTAATGGTTCACGAATTTCAGGAAATTTCTGAAGTGGGGCTTGTACCTTAAGGGTGCCTTTCCCTCTTTGGCAATGAAGACATGACTTCACATTATTGATTACTTCAGAAAGCAACCCTGGGAAATAAAATAGAGACTTTGCCTTTAAGTGAGTTTTAAAGACACCCAAATGCCCTGCAACTTTAGATGCATGTGCAAGCTTTAACGCCGATGACCACGTGTCCGGAATAACTTGCTGGAATACTGCCCTATCTTTTTGGTTATTTACATAATACAGGACGCCCTGTTTCATTTCAAAATCATGAATAGGTTCATCCATCTGTTCTTTGAAGGGTATTTTCCCCCTTCCAAATACTCAATAATCTCTTTCCACCTAGGCTCGCCCATCTGGTATTCTCTCATTTTATCTGATGGAATGGTTTCAATATTCTGGTTTATTTTAATTGATGCGATATTTCTGCTCAAAGTATCCGGCACATGTGCTAGACCAGGCTTATACAAAATCTGGAATAAGTGGGCCGAAAGTTCGTGAGACCAGCGTGACAATCAGTGCGTTTTTTAAATATGTGTGTTAAAGCACGATGGTCTGTGTAAATTACGAAATGGCGCTGAAATAGGTATGGCTCGAAATACCTAACTGACTACTACTGCCAGTGCCTCCCGATCCGTGGCCGAATATCGAACTTCAGGTCCCTTGACCTTTTTACTGAAATAGGCAACCCGATGGGGGAAATTATCCGCATCTCGCTGAATTAAACACCCGCCAATAGCTATACCGCTAGCGTCAGTGTGCACCTCCCACTCTTTATCGAAATCAGGAATGGTCAGTACCGGTGTCGTAATTAGTTGGCTCTTCAGTTTCCAATAGGCTTCGTCATATTAGGTTTCCAAACCAACTTCGCATTCTTCTTTGTCAGATCAGTCATGGGTGCTGAAATGCCAGCGAAACCTTCAATGTGACGACGAAAATATCTGGCCGCCCCCGGAAACCTGCGCACGTCCCTTGTTGTCTTTGGAGTAGGCATGTTAGCAATGGCGCGGCAAGAGTCTGGGTCAGGTCGAATACTGTCTGGGCACACCTGGGCCGCCAGGGTGACCTTCTGAACGTTTAGCTTGAAACCTGCCCGATCTAACAAAGTCAAAGTCTCAGTTAAGTCTTGTAGGTGTTCCTCAAACGTTCTGGAATATATCACATCATCATCCAGGTACGCTAATGAATGTCTTCCCAAGACTGGGCTGAGTATGAAGTTAGTGGCCCTCTGAAATGACGAAGGCGCTGTCTTTAACCCGAACGGCATCCTACGGAATTGATAAGTTTGCCTACCATCCGAGAATGCTGTTTTGTCCCTATCTTGTTCTGCAACGGGAATCGCCCAATACGCAGATTTCGCGTCAAGAGTCGAGAAATACTTTGCAGCACCAAATTGATCGATTATCTCCTGTATTTGGGGCAATGGATACACATCACCCTTAGTCATTTCATTTACCTTCCGGTAATCAACACAGAAGCGATAACTACCATCAGGTTTACGAACTAACACAACAGGAGATAACCACAGTGACGTACTAGGCTCTATCACGCCTTGCCTGAACATTTTCTGGCATTCCTCCCTGATTATATTCTATGCCTGTTCCGGCACCTCCACTGCCTTGTGTACACAGGCAAATGATCACCAGTTGGAATGGTGTGCTCAATCCTATCAAGGAGACCAATCTGGTCATCCTCTGTTGCAAACAATTTCGGGAATTTTTGCAAACTCCTCTCAACAACTTTCTATCTGCCTGTGGAACATATTGCAAATCGAGTGCCGAAATAAACTTCTCTATATCTTTTATGTTACGTGAAACATTTATCTCATACTTTAATTTTGATGGTGTCTTATTGTCTGTCATATTTAAACCACTACCTTGTGCTGTGATGGTTGGCGTCTCAGCTGAGTCCTGGTGAAAGATTTCTGTGTCATTCACCATAGTTCCCTGAGATACCCTATCACCTGCCCTGAAGCGAAAATTCTTATGTGAGAGATTGACTACTGGAATGAGTGCACCTTTATCAAGTACTACAATTAAATGATGGGGTATTAATAAACTATCACATCTCCCAGCCACCTGAAGGGTGGTACCTGGTTGGATGTTACGTCCCTCGGCTACTTTAATAAATTTAACAGAATGTGGTGGACAACTTTGCTTGGTCAATGCATGCAATCCACATGGCCTCTTAACGGTGTCTAGAAGAGACTTAAAAATCAATTTTGGATAGTGTGCATTATATTTCTGTTTCCAGTGAATTGAAGCTTCAACTGGGGGATGGTCGATCATCTCCACTGGTAGGAAGTCTCTCCCAACTGCAACCTGCAGTTCCTAGCCCCTTTTTGTGCAGACAAGGAGTAATCAAACCGAGACAGAAAATCAGTCCCCAGTAAGATGTGACCAGGAAAATCAAGGTTCTCAACGATCGTACATGGGTGAGGTTGCAATTCCCCATTAATTTCAAAGTTAATGGAATCTTGACCCAAGATATCAATCTTTTCCCCATTAACTGCTGTTAGTGTCTTCGTACAATGCTTAAGGCGTGCATATTTAAATTTGCTGAAGGATGACTTTTTAATTATCCTAGCTTCCAGTGTCAACAAAAACTGTCAATCTCACACCTTCCACTTTTACTTCAAAGGAAGGCCTACCATCACTAGGGTCAATCTTTCATTCTTTTGTTCTAACATTCGGACAATCCATCCGTAGGTGTCCGTGCTTACCGCACCAATAACACGCCCACGGGTCCCTGTTGGTACCCCGTGGAGGGTGGCCCGAACGTGCAGCTGTGGTCTGCTTCCTGCCTGACGAACCCGCGCCACAGTCAATCGTCTTCCCTCCCTCGTCTTTACGGACCGCCTCAACATATGTGGACGACTGAACCCCAGTCCTCTCTGTTCTCATCTCAATGTCCAAAACTGTGGCGGCATGTTGGACGAATTCCTAAAAACTCAATAACGCTCCCTCTGTAGCTATAAACGGCCCCATGGTAGGATGTAACGCTCTACAGAACAACTTCTCAGCTAATCGTTCCGCCTGACTCTCATCGTACCCCAGCTCCTGGGTAAGGTCGTCAACCCTACTCATTATCAACGTCCCGAAATCCTTTATTGTACTGCAGTCGTCTCTCTTAAGTGACTGAAGGTATACCTGAGCTTCATCTGATGACACTTTCTCCTTATATCTGTCCCTAATCGCCTGGACAAACTGAGGCAATGTCGTCAGGTGCCGAAACTCTTTCAACCTTGCCAGTGCGCCGGCTACGTCCACGCAAACCCCCATGGCAAGAGTAATTTTCAGACCATCATTTGGGACAGCCTCCAGCATCGCACTCATTTTCTTCAACCAGTCCTCCTCCCGGGGGTTGCGTTCCACCTTGTTGGACGGCAACTCCGTACCTCTCAGTGTCGGCAGAGTCATCTTATGAATCAGACTCATAATTCCCTGTGTGTGTGAAGCGAGGCTACTGGAAGTGGATGGCCCCTGGGGTTGGTAAAGGGGTTGAGGCTGGGGTTGGAATAGGTATGGGGTGGTCTGGGATAGGGGGTTGTGGTTGGGAAAGGTATTGGGTGTTCTGGGGTTGGGGTTGAGGTTGTGGTATGGTGTGGATGGCCTGGGATTGGAGTAGGTATGGGGTGGTCTGGGGTTGGGGTAGGGGTTGTGGTTGGGGTTGGGTTGTCTGAGGTTGGGGTATGGTGTGGGTGGCTTGGGGTTGAAGTAGGTATTGGGTGGCCCGAGGTTGGGGTGGGGGATGAGGGTGGGATTGGGTTGCCTGAGGTTGGGGTATGGTGTGGGTGGCATGGGGTTGGGGTAGGGGTTGAGGGTGGGGTTAGGGTGCCTGGGGCTGGAATATGTATGGGGTAGGGGTAGGAGTTGGGGTTGGGTTGTCTGAGGTTGGGGTATGGTATGGGTGGCTTGGGGTTGGAGTAGGGGTTGAGGTTGCGGTATGGTGTGGGTGGCCTGGGGTTGGAGTAGGTATTGGGTGGCCTGAGGTTGGAGTAGGTAATGGGTGGTCTGGGGTTGGGGTAGGGGATGGGTTGGGTTGCCTGAGGTTGGGGTATGGTGTGGACGCCTTAGGTTGAAGTAGGTATTGGGTGGCCCGAGGTTGGAGTAGGCATTGGGTGGTCTGGGGTTGGGGTAGGCGTTGAAGAATGGGGTTGGGTTGCCTGAGTTTGGGGTATGGTGTGAGTGGCTTGGGGTCGGGGTTTAGGTTGGGTTTGGGTGACCTGGGGTTGGGGTATGATGTGGGTGACTTGTGGTTGGGGTATGATGTGGGTGACTTGTGGTTGGGGTAAGTATTGGGTGTTCTGGGGTTGGGGAAGGGGTTGAGGTTGGGGTATGGTGTGGGTGGCCTGAGGTTGAAGTAGGTATGGGGGTGGTCTGAGGTTGGAGTAGGCATTGGGTGGTCTGGGGTTGGGGTAGGGGTTGAGGTTGGGGTATGGTGTGGGTGACCTGAGGTTGGAGTAGGTATTGGGTGGCCTGAGGTTGGAGTAGGTATTGGGTGGCCTGAGGTTGGAGTAGGTATTGGGTGGTCTAGGGTTGGGGTAGGGGTTGGGGTTGGGTTGCCTGAGGTTGGGGTATGGCGTGAGTGGCTTGGGGTTTAGGTTGGGTTTGGGTGACCTGGGGTTGGGGTATGATGTGGGTGACTTGTGGTTGGGGTAAGTATTGGGTGTTCTGGGGTTGGGGAAGGGGTTGAGGTTGGGGTATGGTGTGGGTGGCCTGAGGTTGAAGTAGGTATGGGGTGGTCTGAGGTTGGAGTAGGCATTGGGTGGTCTGGGGTTGGGGTAGGGGTTGAGGTTGGGGTATGGTGTGGGTGACCTGAGGTTGGAGTAGGTATTGGGTGGCCTGAGGTTGGAGAGGTATTGGGTGGCCTGAGGTTGGAGTAGGTATTGGGTGGTCTGGGGTTGGGGTAGGGGTTGGGGTTGGGTTGCCTGAGGTTGGGGTATGGCATGAGTGGCTTGGGGTTTAGGTTGGGTTTGGGTGGGTTGGGGTATGATGTGGGTGGCTTGGGGTTGGGGTAAATATTGGGTGTTCTGGGCTTGGGGTAGGGGTTGAGGTTGGGGTATGGTGTGGGTGGCCTGGGGTTGGAGTAGGTATTGGGTGGCCTGAGGTTGGAGTAGGTAATGGGTGGTCTGGGGTTGGGGTAGAGGATGGATTGGGTTGCCTGAGGTTGGGATATGGTGTGGGTGGCATGGGGTTGGGGTTGAGATTGGGTTTGGGTGGCCTGAGGTTGGTGTATGGTGTGGGTGGTCTGGGGTTGGGGTAGGGGTTGAGGTTGGGGTTGGGTTGCCTGAGGTTGGGGTATGGCGTGAGTGGCTTGGGGTTGGGGTTTAGGTTGGGTTTGGATGGCCTGGGGTTGGGGTATGATGTGAGTGGCTTGGGGTTGGGGTAAATATTGGGTGGTCTGGGGTTGGGGTATGGGTTGTGGTTGAGGTTGGTATAGGAGTTGAGGTTGAGGTTGAGGTTGGCACTGGGTGGCTAGAGGTTGGGATAGGGCATGAGGTTGGGGTTGGGTGGCTTGTGGTTGATGTTGTAGTGATGGGTGGTGTTACTTGAGGTAGTTCCTGCTTTGGGTGTGGTTCATGTTCTAATTGAACAGGTTGCTGGTCATGTTCCCTACTTAACGGAGCGGGACGTCCTACCATGCTAAATGATGCCCCCTGTCCAGCACCCTGTATTCCTGTGGGAATAGCGTCGATGTTGTAGGTGGGGGAACCCAAGACGGCACCCTCCCCCCCCCACTCATGGGACGAATTCTTTAATGATTCATCACTCATATCTACCACCATGTCAGTACTGGAACGTGAAGACACCCTAGACTCCCCAGTCATACCCAGAACCCGTGGCACCGTCGCCTCAGCCCTACTGACTCCACCTGCAACGCCAGCTAGGCTACCTGAACGGTCCACCAGATCCCCCTGTAGTATCGGAAGGGGTGCCCTCCTCTATGCGTACACCCCCCATGGCCCCTACTGACTGGTCCCGGTCTGGGTTAAACATTCCCTGTAATTCCCGGTGCACCATGTCTCTCGTAAGTACAATTCACCTCACACACGACCCAGATTCTCACTACAACCGAGATCTACACAAATAGCACAAAATTTACAGCCCTCTTTTTGAAAGAAAAAACTATCAAAATTCCAAAAATAAGAATACGTCGATTATTCGAGAGAATGACTTAAGTGAAACTAATTAATGAAGGCGCCTGCCTGCAGCAGTACCAGATCGTGAAATAATCCGCGGTCCTTTTACCGTAAACCGAGTCGTTTACTTTTAAAAAATTAAAGAATCTTATTTTTATAAATCAATTAAAAAAATATAGTAACTATCGCGCTGCACTCGTGATGGACTAATAGAGATTATTTACTGTGCTCGTACACTAGACGCACTTGAAGTGAACAGCATGGCGACTGATTATTGAAGGAGTGGGTTCAGCCGCGCTAAAAACACAAGTCTCGCGTTTTTTTTCGCTTAAACGATTAAAAATCAAAATTGTATATCTGAAGGAAAAATATAAAAAAATACTTCAATAACACGCTCTAACAAATAATACAGACACCCAGGACATGCACCTGTCTAATTAAATCGAATTTTCACCTAAAAAACTGTATTTACTCCCAAGCTGGACTCTGAAAAAAATTCACAACACGATTTTTCTCGAAAAATCACTTAATTTGCCAAAAAATATAATTAACACCACCTGATGTTTAAGACCAGAATTACGTCACTTGCGCGCACTAGAGAATAATACTGGAAATGGGACATTCCCTAGATTCGAAAATTCGAATTTTCACCAAAAGTCAGATTTTAGCCCAAGTTGGACTTAGGATTTTTCCAACTAAGTTTTCCAACAAATTTTCTTAAGTCTAAAAAAATGTAAATTCTGCTGTCCTAATGGTAAATCTAGAAAAACATTACTCGCATCGACTAGGGAATCCTAATGAAACACGGATCATACCCGTGATCTACGAATACAAATTAATCACAGTTAAACGAATTTTCCAACATGGACTTAGAAATTTTTTACCTTAAAATATACTTAGAAATTTTTCACGAGATCGGTCAAACTTTTACAACAAAATCACTATCATTCAACAACATAAACTCACTCACCGTACAGGTAGTGACCAACATGAAGTACTAAGTCCAGAGGATTAACTACGCTCTAGAAAACATGCCCCTGACTTAGAATAATTTTAATTGGGAAAGAAATAATAATTTTGTGGACTCAGCCTAATTTTCAGGGGAGAACACTTAACACTTGGGAAATTTATAACACAGGGGAACTGAAATTGGGAGAAATCTTTAGTATCTAGAAAACACAAATATGAGGGAAATACATTATTTAAATTAAACTACACTTAATTTAGGCTGAGTCCACATTTTGTGGACTCAGCCTAATTTTCAGGGGAGAACACTTAACACTTGGGAAATTTATAACACAGGGGAACTGAAATTGGGAGAAATCTTTAGTATCTAGAAAACACAAATATGAGGGAAATACATTATTTAAATTAAACTACACTTAATTAAAGTCACTCGACTTAATCCTATAATCGCTCCTACCGACTCGCCGTACCACGCCTAGCCTAGGGTCTGCGACCACCTAGATTCTAACAGAACGGCACGCCGCTTTCGGCAACAATTAGACTAGAAACGACTCAACCTCTACTAAATGTGCGATCACTTAGTTGTTTAATCGGTGCTGAGTAGTATATTAGCCCGTCCCTCAGTAGCCGCAACCACCTTCACGAATTTAACGTTTTTCTTAGCGGTTTGGGTCGTCTAACAAGTCCTGGGGACCATTCAGGCTTGTTCGCATTTGTGTTCCTCACGTGTGCCCCAAAGAATGAGGTGATTTAATAAAATGCTATGCCCAAGATTACCATCCGAGTGCCGGCGGGGAAGTGGTTCAAATAGCTTCGGCTATCACTTCCTTTCGTCCGGTCATGATGGTCAAGCGGATTAATGCGTCCTGTATATACCAGTTGCGTTGCTCCTGGCAGTATGTGTTCGAGTCACATCTGGGGTGTGAGTTTTCAGTTGCATATAGTCCTGGGGACCATTCAGGCTTGTTTACACACACACAATATATATATAATATATATATATATATATATATATATATATATATATATATATATATATATATATTAGTATATTTTGGTAGCAGTCTTTCCTGTAGACATATTTTATTAAATATGACCGAAAAAGTAAGATTAATAATTCTAACACGAATTTTCTCAATCTTTCGTACATTATGCTTCACTGTTGGAGGTAAATCAAAAATCACTTCTCCAAAATTCATTTTTATTTCTAGTCTGACGCGACACGGGCGCGTTTCGTAAAACTTATTACATTTTCAAAGACTTCACAAATACACAACTGATTAGAACTTGCGTTTCCCTGATTTTATATCTACATTTGAGTGAGGTGGGAAGGGTTGTGGCATTACATTTGAGTGAGGTGGGAAGGATGATGTGGCATTAGAGGATATTAATAGGGTATTAAAAGTATCAACACAAGACAGAACACGAAACAATGGATATTGAATAGAAGTGTTTGTAGAAAGCCTATTGGTCCATATTTCTTGATGCTTCTATATTGGAGCGGAGTCTTGAGGTGGGTAGAATATAGTTGTGCAATAATTGGCTGTTGATTGCTGGTGTTGACTTCTTGATGTGTAGTGCCTCGCAAACGTCAAGCCGCCTGCTATCGCTGTATCTATCGATGATTTCTGTGTTGTTTACTAGGATTTCTCTGGCGATGGTTTGGTTATGGGAAGAGATTATATGTTCCTTAATGGAGCCCTGTTGTTTATGCATCGTTAAACGCCTAGAAAGAGATGTTGTTGTCTTGCCTATATACTGGGTTTTTTGGAGCTTACAGTCCCCAAGTGGGCATTTGGTTTCATCGAAGACATCATAAGAAGGAAAGTGAAAAGCCATGCAACCTCCGAAGAGACAACTAACACAACACCTATACCCCCTATTAGACTATTTTACAGGAACTTCTTTTCCACAGCTCATAAAACAGAGGAAAGGGTCCTGAAAGATATTGTTAATAGAAACGTTATCCCTACAGACAAAAATCAGAGGATACAACTGACGATTTACTATAAAACCAGAAAAACGGCCAGCCTACTCATGAGAATCTCTCCAGACACGAAACAGAACGCTTTAAAAGAGACTAACGTCGTCTATGCCTTCAAATGCCCACTTGGGGACTGTAAGCTCCAAAAAACCCAGTATATAGGCAAGACAACAACATCTCTTTCTAGGCGTTTAACGATGCATAAACAACAGGGCTCCATTAAGGAACATATAATCTCTTCCCATAACCAAACCATCGCCAGAGAAATCCTAGTAAACAACACAGAAATCATCGATAGATACAGCGATAGCAGGCGGCTTGACGTTTGCGAGGCACTACACATCAAGAAGTCAACACCAGCAATCAACAGCCAATTATTGCACAACTATATTCTACCCACCTCAAGACTCCGCTCCAATATAGAAGCATCAAGAAATATGGACCAATAGGCTTTCTACAAACACTTCTATTCAATATCCATTGTTTCGTGTTCTGTCTTGTGTTGATACTTTTAATACCCTATTAATATCCTCTAATGCCACATCATCCTTCCCACCTCACTCAAATGTAATGCCACATCACCCTTCCCACCTCACTCAAATGTAGATATAAAATCAGGGAAACGCAAGTTCTAATCAGTTGTGTATTTGTGAAGTCTTTGAAAATGTAATAAGTTTTACGAAACGCGCCCGTGTCGCGTCAGACTAGAAATAAAAATGAATTTTGGAGAAGTGATTTTTGATTTACCTCCAACAGTGAAGCATAATGTACGAAAGATTGAGAAAATTCGTGTTAGAATTATTAATCTTACTTTTTCGGTCATATTTAATAAATATATATATATATATATATATATATTTATATGTAAGTCAACAAATTCCATTGGAGACTTCAGGCTGAAGGCGCAAGGGACATAAGGAGTCAGCAAGCCGTTGAGTCGCTTCGCCAGTCTGTACGTGGGTGTGGGTATCTGGCTGATGATTGGCCGGAGTGGGTTTCCAGGCTTATGTGTCTAGACATTTCCATATGCGTATCCAGGTTTATATTCCCCAATAATCTTTGGCAGGTGGAGTCCGGATTTCTTGGCGTTCACAGTTTCGATCAATTTGTTGACCTTTGCTTTCAATTCGGCTTGTAAGGTGTCTTTGGTGGTGACCTTCTTTTGTGTCTCGAGGTCGTTACAAGCAGAACTTATTGCGGAAGGAGGAAATAATCGAGGCAACTACAGAAGCACCATACTGTGAAGGACACTACAGCTGAATTGAAAGCAAAGGTCAACAAATTGATCGAAACTGTGAACGCCAAGAAATCTGCACTCCACCTGCCAAAGATTATTGGGGAATATAAACCTGGATACGCGTATGGAAATGTCAAGACACATAAGCCTGGAAACCCACTTCAGCCAATCATCAGCCAGATACCCACACCCACGTACAGACTGGCGAAGCAACTCAACGGCTTGCTGACTCCTTATGTCCCTTGCGCCTTCAGCCTGAAGTCTCCAATGGAATTTGTTGACTTACTGCGGGGAACACGGGCCACAGGGATAAGAGCCTCGTTGGACGTAGAATCACTGTTTACCAACATACCTGTGGATGAAACAATCGGGATGATAGCGGACAGAGTGTATCGTGATCCCTCCTATACTCCTCTTGACATACCAGAAAACGTTCTAAGGAAACTACTCCAAGCTTGTACTAAAGAGGCACTCTTCTTGAACCAAGATGGGCACATGTATAAGCAAGTAGATGGGGTCGCCATGGGTTCTCCCCCAGGTGTCCTGTTTGTGAACATCTACATGGGTACCATCGAACAAGAGGTCTTAGTCGACATGAAATTGAAACCGGCCATATACTGCAGGTATGTTGACGACATTTTTACACAGGTACCTGATGTCAGACATCTGCAGGAGCTAAAAGAGGCATTTGAGCGTAATTCTGTTTTGCGTTTCACTTACGAGATGGAGAAGGATGGGAAGCTGCCCTTTCTAGATGTAACAGTCATGGAAAGGAGCGGAGGTTTCCACACTGCAGTCTACACTAAAGAAAACAACATAGGAATGTGCCTCAATGCCAACAGTGACTGCCCAGACAGGTACAAGAGGAGTGTCGCTAACGCTTATGTCAACTGTGCTCTCAGCCACAGCTCAGGATGGAAGCAAGTCGATGAAGAACTCTGTAGGGTAAGGCAGGTCCTAGTCAACAACGGCTTCTCCAATGGTTTCGTTGAAGACATCATAAGAAGGAAGGTGAAACGCCATGCAACCTCTGAAGAGACAACTAACAACACCTGTACCCCCTATTAGACTAATTTACAGGAACTTCTTTTCCACAGCTCATAAAACGGAGGAAAGGGTCCTGAAAGATATTGTCAGTAGAAACGTTATCCCTACAGACAAAAATCAGAAGATAAAATTGACGATTTACTATAAAACCAAGAAAACGGCCAACCTACTCATGAGAAACTCTCCAGACACAAAGCAGAACGCTTTAATTAAAAGAGACCAATGTCGTTTATGCCTTCAAATGCCCACTTGAGGACTGTAAGCCTCAAAGAATTCAGTATATAGGCAAGACAACAACATCTCTTTCCAGGCAATTAACGATGGTTAAGCAACAGGGCTCCATTAAGGAACATATAATCTCTTCCCACAACCAGACCATCACCAGAGAAGTCTTAACAAAAAATACAGAAATCATCGATAGATACAGTGATAGCAGGCGGCTTGATATCTGCGAGGCACTACACACCAGCAATCAACAGCCAATTAATGCACAACTATATTCTACCCACTTCAAGACTCCGCACCAATATACAAGCATCAAGAAATATTGGCCAATAGGCCCTTTGCAGTTACTTCCATTCTTCCCTTTAACTTACAAAATATTATACCCATTGTTTCGTGTTCTGTCTTGTGTTGAAAGTTTGTTTTCACCTCATCCAAAACTGTTGTAACATATCACCTCACCCAAATGCAGGTATAAAATCAAAGCTGTTTAAACTCTGTTTAGTGTTTGCAGGTTATAGTTGTGTGTGTGTAAACTAAAGTCTTTGAAAATGTAATAAGTTATTATGAAACGCGTTCAAGTGTCGCCTCAGACTAGAAATAAAAATGAATTTTGGAGAATTGATTTTTCAATTACCATCAACAGTGAAAAGAACCATAAGAAATATTGAGAAAATTCGTGTTAGAATTAATAATCTTACTTTTTCGGTCATATTTAATAACATATGTCTACAGGAAAGACTGCTAACAAAATATACTATTATATATATATATATAATATATATATATATATATATATATATATATATATATATATATATATATATATATATATATATGTCGTACCTAATAGCCAGAACGCACTACTCAGCCTACTATTCAAGGCCCGATTTGCCTAATAAGCCAAGTTTTCATGAATTAATGTTTTTTCGTCTACCTAACCTACCTAACCTAACCTAACCTAGCTTTTTTGGCTACCTAACCTAACCTTACCTATAAATATAGGTTAGGTTAGGTTAGGTAGGGTTGGTTAGGTTCGGTCATATATCTACGTTAATTTTAACTCCAATAAAAAAAAATTGACCTCATACATAGAGAAAAGGGTTGCTTTATCATTTCATAAGAAAAAAATTAGAAAAAATATACTAATTCAGGAAAACTTGGCTTATTAGGCAAATCGGGCCTTGAATAGTAGGCTGAGAAGTGAGTTCTGGCTACTAGGTACGACATATATATATATATGTCGTACCTAGTAGCCAGAACGCACTTGTCAGCCTACTATGCAAGGCCAGATTTGCCTAATAAGCCAAGTTTTCCTGAATTAATATATTTTCTCTATTTTTTTTCTTATGAAATGATAAAGCTGCCCATTTCATTATGTATGAGGTCAATTTTTATTTTATTGGAGTTAAAATTAACGTAGATATATGACCAAACCTAACCAACCCTACCTAACCTAACCTATCTTTAGAGGTTAGGTTAGGTGAGGTAGCCGAAAAAGTTAGGTTAGGTTAGGTTAGGTAGGTTAGGTTGTCGAAAAACAATTAATTCAGGAAAACTTGGCTTATTAGGCAAATCGAGCCTTGCATAGTAGGCATAATAGTGCGTTCTGGCTACTAGGTACGACATATATATATTATATATATATATTATATATATATATATATATATATATATATAATATATATATATATATATAACTGAAAACTCACACCCCAGAAGTGACTCGAACCCATACTCCCAGAAGCAACGCATCTGGTATGTACAAGACGCCTTAATCCACTTGACCATCACGACCGGACATAATGAGGTGATAGCCTAAGCTATTTGAACCACCCCACCGCCGGCACTCGGATAGTAATCTTGGGCATAGCATTTTACCAAATCACCTCATTCTTTGGGGCACACGTGAGGAACACAAATGCGAACAAGCCTGAATGGTCCCCAGGACAATATGCAACTGAAAACTCACACCCCAGAAGTGACTCGAACCCATACTCCCAGAAGCAACGCATCTGGTATGTACAAGACGCCTTAATCCACTTGACCATCACGACCGGACATAATGAGGTGATAGCCTAAGCTATTTGAACCACCCCACCGCCGGCACTCGGATAGTAATCTTGGGCATAGCATTTTACCAAATCACCTCATTCTTTGGGGCACACGTGAGGAACACAAATGCGAACAAGCCTGAATGGTCCCCAGGACAATATGCAACTGAAAACTCACACCCCAGAAGTGACTCATTATGTCCGGTCGTGATGGTCAAGTGGATTAAGGCGTCTTGTACATACCAGATGCGTTGCTTCTGGGAGTATGGGTTCGAGTCACTTCTGGGGTGTGAGTTTTCAGTTGCATATTGTCCTGGGGACCATTCAGGCTTGTTCGCATTTGTGTTCCTCACGTGTGCCCCAAAGAATGAGGTGATTTGGTAAAATGCTATGCCCAAGATTACTATCCGAGTGCCGGCGGTGGGGTGGTTCAAATAGCTTAGGCTATCACCTCATTATGTCCGGTCGTGATGGTCAAGTGGATTAAGGCGTCTTGTACATACCAGATGCGTTGCTTCTGGGAGTATGGGTTCGAGTCACTTCTGGGGTGTGAGTTTTCAGTTGCATATTGTCCTGGGGACCATTCAGGCTTGTTCGCATTTGTGTTCCTCACGTGTGCCCCAAAGAATGAGGTGATTTGGTAAAATGCTATGCCCAAGATTACTATCCGAGTGCCGGCGGTGGGGTGGTTCAAATAGCTTAGGCTATCACCTCATTATGTCCGGTCGTGATGGTCAAGTGGATTAAGGCGTCTTGTACATACCAGATGCGTTGCTTCTGGGAGTATGGGTTCGAGTCACTTCTGGGTGTGAGTTTTCAGTTGCATATTGTCCTGGGGACCATTCAGGCTTGTTCGCATTTGTGTTCCTCACGTGTGCCCCAAAGAATGAGGTGATTTGGTAAAATGCTATGCCCAAGATTACTATCCGAGTGCCGGCGGTGGGGTGGTTCAAATAGCTTAGGCTATCACCTCATTATGTCCGGTCGTGATGGTCAAGTGGATTAAGGCGTCTTGTACATACCAGATGCGTTGCTTCTGGGAGTATGGGTTCGAGTCACTTCTGGGGTGTGAGTTTTCAGTTGCATATTGTCCTGGGGACCATTCAGGCTTGTTCGCATATATATATATAATATTATTATATATATATATATATATATATATATATATATAATATATATATATATATATATGTCGTACCTAGTAGCCAGAACGCACTTCTCAGCCTACTATACAAGGCCCGATTTGTCTAATAAGCCAGGTTTTCCTGAATTAATATATTTTCTCTAATTTTTTTCTTATGAAATGATAAAGCTACCTATTTCATTATGTATGAGGTCATTTTCTTTTTATTGGAGTTAAAATTAACGTAGATATATGACCGAACCTAACCAACCCTACCTACCCTAACCTAACCTATCTTCATAGGTTAGGTTAGGTTAGGTAACAGAAAAAGTTAGGTTAGGTTAGGTTAGGTAGGTTAGGTAGTCGAAAAACAAATAATTCATGAAAAATTTGCTTATTAGGCAAATCGGGCCTTGCATAGTAGGCTGAGAAGTGCGTTCTGGCTACTAGGTACGACATATATATATTATATATATATATATATATATATATATATATATATATATATTATATATATATATATTATATATATATATATTAAAATTAAGCCAATTAATGCACAATTAAACATTTTCATTTTTATTTATATACTATATATATATATATATATATATATATATATATATATATATATATGTATATATATATATATATATATATATATATATATATATATATATATATATATATATATATATATATTATATATATATATATATATATATATATATATATATATATATAATATATATATATTATATATATATATATATATATATATATTAGTATATTTTGGTAGCAGTCTTTCCTGTAGACATGTTATTAAATATGACCGAAAAAGTACGATTATTAATTCTAACACGAATTTTCCCAATATTTCTTATGTTTTTCTTCACTGTCGGTGGTAATAAAAATATCAATTCTCCAAAATTCCTTTTTTATTATTGGTCTGACGCCTGAACGCGTTTCGTAATGGCTTATTACATTTTCAAAGACCTAATTTACACACAAATTCATCGAACTTATGCTCATTTTGGGTGAGGTGATATGGTACAAAAGTTGTGGGTGAGGTGAACAAACTTATGACAAACACAAGACAGAACACGAAACAATGGGTATAACTTGGATATGAGAACATAAGAATGGAAGTAACTGCAGAAGGCCTATTGGCCTATACTTCCTTTTGTTGCTTCCATATTGGTTCGGGGTCTCGAAGTGAGTAGAATATAGTTGTGCATTAATTGGCAGCCAATTAATGCACAATTAAACATTTTCATTTTTATTTATATACTAGCTGTACCCGGCCACGCGTTGCTGTGGCTCAGCAAAGCATGTGCATTGCTGAGCCACAGCAACCTTCCCCTGTCTCCCACTCCTCCCCACCATTCCCCCCTGCCCAGTCCCCTCATCCTCCCAACCTAACCATTCCTCACTCACCCGTTCCCTCTTTCTCCCAACAATTCCCCACTCCCCCATCCCCTCGTCCTCCCCACTATTCCTCCCCTTCCCCTGCCCCTTCATCCTCCCCCACTCCAGCATCCGCTTGTCCTCCTAACCATTTCCCACTTCACCGTCCCTTCCTCATCCCCTCCATCTCCCACTCCCCCATCCCCCTCATCCTCCCTACCATTCCCTCTTCCTCCGTCCGCTCATCCTTTCCACGAACCTCCACTCCTCTGTCCCCTTGTACTCCCCACCATTCTCCATTCCCCTGTCCTCTCGTCCCCACCTTCCCCAACTGCTCTGTCCCCTCGACCTCCCCACCATCCCCCCACTCCAGTCCCCTTGTCCTCCCAACATTCCCCACTCCCTCGTTCGATGCAGTGCCAAACGATCTGATGTTCCCATCAGAAAATTGGGAACATCAAATGATCTGATGTTCCCATCACTGAAATATTAGAAAAACAGTTAAAAATCGAAATGAAAAAATGAAAAAATACAAGAATAAACTATATTCAGGTAATAAAAGGTATGGTAAAAAACGCAGCTCAATTTCAACGAAATGTCACACAAAAAATCTTAAATGAAAATGAAAATCAATCGAAATCTATGAAAATTCAATTTGACAATTCAATCAGAAATATTGAAATGGAATCGTAATAAAATTTGAAGAGCATGTGTTGCTCCTATGTGCAACAGATGGCGCTGTTTCTTTAAAAAAATGAATGATTTTACCTGTCACAGGTGTGGCATCTATACTTATACTTACGAAATGAATGGAATGGTAAACAACACAGCTCAATTTCAACGCAATGTCACACAAAATAGTTAAATCAAAATGAAAATAAATCGAAATATATGAAAATTCACTTTATCAATGCAATTGGAAACATTGAAATGGAATCGTAACATATTTAGTATAGCGTGAGTTGCTATTATGTGCAATAGATTATGCTGTTTTTCAAAAAAGAATGTTTTTACCTGTCACAGGTGTGACATTTATATAGTTGGTATATAAAAACGCGTGCATTCGAATGGAACATTGTGTCAAAATTTCAAAGCAATCAATGAAGAACTTAAGGAGATTACAGCGTGTGTTGCTCTTACATCCAACAAATGGTGCTTCTTAAAAAAAAAAAAAAAATTCCTGTCACAGGTGTGGCATGCATATAGTAGGTATAAAAAAACACGAGCCTATTCGAATGCAACGTTGTTTCAAAATTTCAAAACAATCAGTAAAGATGTTTTGGAGATTTCCCTCCAATGAAAAACACAGGTTTTCAAAAAAGCGTGATTTTTCCCTTCACAGAAGTGACATCTATATAGTATGTATATATAAACCCGCTCGGATGCGAATGGAACGTTGTGTGAAAATTTCAAAGCAATCAGCGAAGAACTTTCGGAGATTAGCTATTTTGTACAAACGAACATTTACATATATTATATTATATTATATTATATTATATTATATTATATATATATATATAATATATATATATATATATATATATATATATATATATATATATATTATATATATTATATATATATATTTATATATATATATTATATATATTATAATATATATATATATATATATATATATATATATATATATATATATATATATATATATATATATATATATTATATATGTATATATATATATATATATATATGTCGTACCTAGTAGCCAGAACGCACTTCTGAGCCTACTATGCAAAGCCGGATTTGCCTAATAAGCCAAGTTTTCCTGAATTAATATATTTTCTCTAATTTTTTTCTTATGAAATGATAAGGCTACCCATTTCATTATGTATGAGGTCAATTTTTTTTTATTAGAGTTAAAATTAACGTAAATATATGACCGAACCTAACCAACCCTACCTAACCTAACCTAATCTATCTTTATAAGTTAGGTTTGGTTAGGTAGCCAAAAAAGTTAGGTTAGGTTAGGTTAGGTAGGTTAGGTAGTCGAAAAACAATTAATTCATGAAAACTTGGCTTATTAGGCAAATCGGGCCTTGCATAGTAGGCAGAGAAGTGCGTTTCTGGCTACTAGGTACGACATATATATATATATATGTATATATATTATATATATAATATATATATATATATATATATATATATATATAATATATATATATATATATATAATGCAAACAAGCCTGATTGGTCCCCTGGACTATATGTAACTGAAAACTAACACCCCAGAAGTGACTTGAACCCATACTGCCAGGAGCACTCTGCTGGCGTACAGGATCCCTTAACTGCTTGACCAATACGACCGGACAAAAGAGGATGGTAGCCGAGGCTATTTCCATCCCCCCGCCGGTACTCGGTTGATAATCTTGGTCATGGTATTTTAGCGAATTACCTCATTCCTTGGGGCACACATTAGGAACACAAATGTGAACAAGCCTGAATGGTCCCCAGGACTATATGCAACTGAAAACTCACACCCTAGAAGTGACTCGAACCCATACTGCCAGGAGCACTCTGCTGGTGTACAGGATCCCTTAACCGCTTGACCAACATGACCGGACAAAAGAGGTTGGTAGCCGAGGCTATTTCCATCCCCCCGCCGGTACTCGGTTGGTAATCTTGGGTATGGTATTTTATCAAATCACCTCATTCTTTGATGCACACGTGAAGAACACAAATGTGAACAATGTATGTTGGCCAGTCTAGCATATGCCGCTGATGATATTCTTTTGATGTGGGCCTCTGGGGACAGGTTCGGTGTGATATCAACCTCCAGATCTTTCTCTCTATTTAACTTGTGCAGGATTTCACCTCCCAGATGGTACCTTTTGTTCAGGTACCCTTCGCCTAATTTCATTACTTTACACTTTCCTGAGTTGAACTTTAGCAGCCATTTTCTAGAGCATTTCTCCAGTTTGTCCAGGTCATACAGTAGCCTCTGTCTATCTTCATCTGTCTTGATTCTTCCCATAATTTTTGGATCATCAGCAAACATTGAAAGGAATGAGTCTATACCTTCCGGAAGATCGTTTACATATATTAGAAACAGGATGGGTCCAAGTACTGAGGCCTATGGGACTCTGCTGGTGACATCTCGCCACTCTGATGTCTCCCCCCCCCCCCCCCCCTCACCGTTACTCGCTGTTTCCTGTTGGTTAAATATTCCCTTATCCACTGGAGCACCTTCCTTTTACTTCTGCCTGTTGCTCCAACTTTTTTAACAGCCTTTTATGGGTACTGTGTGTCAAAGGCTTTCTGGCAGTCATGTTAAATGCAGTCTGCCCACCCATTTCTTTTCTGCCTAATTTTTATTGCCTAGTCATAAAATTCTATTAAACCTGTTTGGCACGATTAATCATCTCTGAACCCTGTGGGAGCCGGTCGGCCGAGCGGACAGCACGCTGGTCTTGTGATCCTGTGGTCCTGGGTTCGATCCCAGGCGCCGGTGAGAAACAATGGGCAGAGTTTTTTTCATCCTATGCCCCTGTTACCTAGCAGTAAAATAGGTACCTGGGTGTTAGTCAGCTGTCACGGGCTGCTTCCTGGGGGTGGAGGCCTGGTCGAGGACCGGGCCGCGGGGACACTAAAGCCCCGAAATCATCTCAAGATAACCTCAAGAAAACCCATGTTGGTGGTGTGTTACAAAGCTATTGCCCTCCAGATTCTCTATGAGCCTTTTCCTCGCGATCTTCTCCATCACCTTTCATGGTATGGCCTGTAGTTCAGTACCTCTTGTCTGTCACCCTTCTTGTATTTTGGGACTACGTTAGCTGTCTTCCAACTTTCTGCTAGGTCTTCTGTTTCCAGTGAACTGTTATACAACGTAGAGAGTGGTATACTTAATGTTTCTAGTGTGTGTGTGTGTGTGTGAGTGTGTACTCACCTAATTGTACTCACCTAATTGTGCTTGCGGGGGTTGAGCTCTGGCTCTTTGGTCCCGCCTCTCAACCGTCAATCAACTGGTGTACAGATTCCTGAGCCTATTGGGCTCTATCATATCTACATTTGAAACTGTGAATGGAGTCAGCCTCCACCACATCACTTCCTAATGCATTCCATTTGCTAACTACTCTGACACTGAAAAAGTTCTTTCTAACGTCTCTGTGGCTCATTTGGGTACTCAGCTTCCACCTGTGTCCCCTTGTTCGCGTCCCACCAGTGTTGAAAAGTTCATCCTTGTTTACCCGGTCGATTCCCCTGAGGATTTTGTAGGTTGTGATCATGTCCCCCCTTACTCTTCTGTCTTCCAGTGTCGTGAGGTGCATTTCCCGCAGCCTTTCCTCATAACTCATGCCTCTTAGTTCTGGGACTAGTCTAGTAGCATACCTTTGGACTTTTTCCAGCTTCGTCTTGTGCTTGACAAGGTACGGGCTCCATGCTGGGGCCGCATACTCCAGGATTGGTCTTACATATGTGGTGTACAAGATTCTGAATGATTCCTTACACAGGTTCCTGAACGCCGTTCTGATGTTAGCCAGCCTCGCATATGCCGCAGACGTTATTCTCTTTATGTGGGCTTCAGGAGACAGGTTTGGTGTGATATCAACTCCTAGATCTTTCTCTCTGTCTGTTTCATTAAGTACTTCATCTCCTATTCTGTATCCTGTGCCTGGCCTCCTGTTTCCACTGCCTAGTTTCATTACTTTGCATTTACTCGGGTTGAACCTCAACAGCCATTTGTTGGACCATTCACTCAGTCTATCCAGGTCATCTTGTAGCCTCCTACTATCATCCTCTGTTTCAATCCTCCTCATAATTTTTGCATCGTCGGCAAACATTGAGAGGAACGAATCTATACCCTCTGGGAGATCATTTACATATACCAGAAACAGTATAGGTCCAAGGACTGACCCCTGCGGGACTCCACTTGTGACGTCTCGCCAATCTGAGACCTCACCCCTCACACAGACTCGTTGTCTCCTGTTGCTTAGGTATTCCTCTATCCACCGGAGTACCTTCCCTCTCACTCCAGCCTGCATCTCCAACTTTCGCACTAGCCTCTTGTGTGGCACTGTATCAAAGGCTTTCTGACAATCCAAAAATATGCAGTCTGCCCACCCTTCTCTTTCTTGCCTTGCCTATTTTTGTTGCCTGGTCGTAGAATTCAAGTAACCCTGTGAGGCAGGACCTGCCATCCCTGAACCCATGTTGATGCTGTGTTACAAAGTTCCTTCGCTCCAGATGCTCCACTAGTTTTTTTCGCACAATCTTCTCCATCAGCTTGCATGGTATGCAGGTTAGGGACACTGGCCTGTAGTTCAGTGCCTCCTGTCTATCCCCTTTCTTGTATATCGGGACTACGTTAGCTGCTTTCCAAATATCTGGCAGTTCCCCTGTTGCCAGTGATTTGTTATACACTATGGAGAGTGGTAGGCTCAGTTCTCTTGCTCCTTCCTTTAGAACCCAAGGGGAGATTCCATCTGGGCCTATAGCCTTCGTCACGTCCAACTCTAGTAAACACTTCCTTACTTCCCCACTGGTAATCTCAAACTCTTCCAGTGGTTCCTGGTTAGCTATTCCCTCACTTACCTCTGGAATTTCTCCTTGTTCTAAGGTGAAGACCTCCTGGAATTTCTTATTCAATTCCTCACACACTTCCTTGTCATTTGTAGTGAATCCTTCCGCCCCTATCCTTAATCTCATAACCTGTTCCTTTACTGTTGTTTTTCTCCTAATGTGGCTATGCAACAATTTAGGCTGAGTCTTTGCCTTGCTTGCGATGTCATTTTCGTATTGTCTTTCTGCCTCTCTTCTCATCCTGACATATTCATTCCTGGCATTCTGGTATCTTTCTCTGCTCTCCAGTGTCCTGTTATTCCTATAGTTTCTCCATGCCCTTTTACTTTGCTACTTTGTGTGTGTGTGAGCGTGTGTGTGAGCGTGTGCGTGTGAGCGAGTACATGTGAGCATGTACTCACCTAGGTGTGCTTGCGGTGGTTGAACTCGGGCTCTTTGGTCCCGCCTCTCAACTGACAATGAACTGATGTACAGGATCCTGAGGCTATTGGGCTCTATCATATGTACACTTGATACTGTGTATGGAGTCAGCCTCCACCACATCACTTCCTAATGCATTCCATTTGTCAACCACTCTGACACTAAAAAAATTCTGTCTAATATCTCTGTGGCTCATTTGGGCACTCAATTAACACCTGTGTCCACTAGTTGTGTTTTTGCGGGGGTTGAGCTTTGCTCTTTCGGCCCGCCTCTCAACTGTCAATCAACTGTTTACTAACTACTTTTTTTTTTTCAACACCACACCACACCCCCCCCCCCCAGTAGTGTAATATGTGACTAGAACCGCGCGCACCAGCTGCCAGCTGGCACTCCATGGAGTGCCAGCCGACAGGTGGTGCGCAGGTGTCTAGTCACAGGTTTTTGGGGGGATTTTCGGGGAAGTTTTGGCGCGTTTCGGACGCGTGTGAGCATGTTTGGGTAAGTGGTCATGAAAGAGAGTAAGTTATGTTGATGAGTGCCAGGTGGTGCGCGCGCGGACGTCGTCGCAGCGCGGGTGTCTAGTCACAGGGGGTTTGGGAATTTCCTGGAAGTTTGGCGCGTGTCGGTCTTGAGTGGCGGGTGAGCAGGTGCGGCCCCCCACCCCGCGCGCGCGGGTCTAGTCCTCGGGTTTATGGTAAGTGGTCAGGAAAGAGAGTAGTGTGAGAGTAGGTGGTAGAGTAAGTGATAGAGTAAGAAAATAGAAGGAAGAGAGAGGAAGGAGTAAAAGAATAAGTTAGTGTGTAGATGTGAGGAGAAGGCAACACAGCCTGTTATGTTGTTTTGGGTGGGGGCTGATGGAGCTTCCCCTCGTCGGGAGAGAGTGCTCTGGGCCATTATGTGGTTGGACAAACCATTAACGTCCCTACAGGAAGTGCTAAGTGTGAGAGGATGGGGGCAAAGTCTCCTGCAGGAGGGGTGTGTACCATTACCTTAAGCGTTTTTCAATGTCCGCGGAGAGGTAAGCGTGCTTACGGGTCGCAGGTTGGAGCCCGACTGATCAACTTTCCAACTAGCCCGGGTATTTCTCCTCCGACACCGGAAGTGGTGGGGCACCCATTACCAATGCGTTTCGCCAGGATCCGCGACTCTCTCTCTATCGGTCTCTGTCTCTCTGTCTCTCTCTCTCTCTCTCTCTCTATCTCTCTCTCTCTCTCTCTCTCTGTCTCTCTCTCTCACTCTGTCTCCCTCACACAGGGTTTTGGGGGGATTTTCGGGGAAGTTTGGCGCATTTCGGACGCGTGTGAGGGTGTTGTGTTTGGGTATGTGGTCAGGAAAGAGAGTAAGTTATGTTGATGGGTGCCAGGTGGTGCGCATCGTTGCCGTCGTGGCGCATCGTTGCCGTCGCAGCGCGTCGTTACCGTCGCAGAGGGTTTGGGAGGGGAATTTCCCGGATGTTATGACGCGTGGCATCCGGTCAGGCGTCACTTGAGAGAGTGACATGTTGGGGTTGGAAAGCTAAGTGGTCGGTATGCAGTCATGTAGGGAGGAAGAGGAGGAGTGTAGGTTATGTTGTGAAGGGAGGGGGGAGCCCCAATACCTGAGAGGATATCAATGACGTCCATTAGTTCTCCCCCTACATGGGCAGGAAGTGATGAGGGGAGTGTGAGAGAGCAGAGTCTTAAGATTGGAGGGGGAGAAGGAGGGGAAAGGGAGGTAACAGCTGGCAGTGGGTTTGTGTGTGAAAGTAGTCATTATTTTTTCTTAAAGAATGACAGTTTTATGTAGCCTCGCTGCTTCCAGAGCGCTAAGGATATGTGGGCTATACCTACCACGTAGCTATGAGGAGTGACACCACATGTCCACTTGGGTTACCTCTTCAAAGGCTGAGGTCTAACTGTTGTGAATGTCATCATCAACCTCTAACATAGTCAGTCAGTCACCCCCCCCCCTCACCCCCCCCACCGCCTCCATCCACACAGCAGGACATACCCACATACCATCACCACCACCACACTGCTGGGAGTGACAGCAATATGGCATACCATACTCTCTCATGACACAGCTCTCACCGGCACATAGCATTGAGTGTGGCAATGTTCTTTCTCAAAGGTGAGCCCATGAGCGCAACATACAAATCCAAAATGCAGTCCTGGGAGTTTGACACACGTTGATTAACAAGCTATCTGATTATTTATACAGCTTCTCTCTCTCTACATTATATGCGGGTTACATAGTGTGTCAAGAACTCTCTCACTCTATGTCTCTCTCTCTCTCTCTGTCTTTCTGTCTCTCTGTCTCTCTCTATGTCTCTCTGTCTCTCTCTATGTCCTCTCTCTCTCTCTCTCTCCTCTCTCCCTCCTCTCTCTCTCTCCTCTCTCTCTCTTCTCTCTCTCTCCTCTCTCTTCTTCTCTCTCTCTCTCTCTCTCTCTCTGTGTCTTTCTGTCTCTCTGTCTCTCTCTGTCTCTGTCTCTATCTCTCTCTCTCTCTCTCTCTCTCTCTCTCTGTCTCTCTCTCTGTCTCTGTCTCTGTCTCTATCTCTCCTCTCTCTCTCTCTCTCTCTCTCTCTCCTCTCTCTCTCTCTGTCTCTCTCTCTCTGTCTCTCTCTGTCTCTCTCTCCTGTCATCTCTCTCTCCGTCTCTCTCTCTCTGATCTCTCATCTATGGTCTCTCTCTCTATGTCTCTCTCTCTGTCTCTCTCTCTGTCTCTCTCTGTCTCTCTCTCTGTCTCTCCTCTGTCTCTCTCTCTGTCTCTCTCTTCTGTCTCTCTCTCTCTTCTCTCCTCTCTGTCCTCTCTCTCTGTCTCTCTCTCTGCTCTCTCTCTCTCTCTCTCTCTCTCTCTCTCTCTCTCCTCTCTCTCTCTCTCTCCTCTCTCTCTCTCTCTCTCTCTCTCTCTCCTACTCGCTCTCTCTCACTCTCTCTAAGTCCACCACACGGCACTTCACTTAGTAAACTCAGTCAAAGTCAGAAGGTTAGCGTTTACTAAAGAGAGAAACATTTCACATCGTCACAGAGACGCGATCTCTACCTACAAATTGTTCTTGTTAACTGTGATCACAACATCTGCTGGCCAAATAAATATCATTGAAATGTATGCATGTTTACTCAATCTCCATCACCTCTTCGTCCTACATCCATAGCAAAGACTCCTGAATGAATGAACCGGCAGCCCCTCTCGCTGCAGTCTCACCTTCGTGATGGTTTGAGGTGTATTGAGATGGAGGATGTAATGGCTCGGCCTTACCCTCTCCCCGTCCACCCCCACTTACCCTTACCCCTACCACCCCCCTCCATGGCCAAACCATCACTGCCCCCATTCCCAGACCGGATGTTCTGTTCTAAGCTTTAGTATCACCATCTTTGCTCAAATAGTATTTTTTTAAGAATATCCAGTCATAAGCTGGTCTTCAATCTTATTATTATAAACAAATCATAATTTGCTGTTCTCTCTCTCTGTCTCTCTGGTCTCTCAGTCTCTCTCTCTCTCTCTCTCTCTCTCTCTCTCCAGATCATTTAGTAGTTGGGGAAAGTAACATCATTTCCTTTCTCCTGCTGCCGCGTTCACGTATCTTTCTCCATCAAGGCTGTCTCTCTTAAGACTACGTCATCCAATGTAAACACCAATCGATGAGAATAAGACCGGTGAGTCGATAGTGAAATAGGTCTGGGTTAAGTCTGTTTTTCAGTTCTTGTAACACAGTCAATGTAGCGTAATGGGAAACCAGTCTTTCTACTGCCTACATAAATAGCGTTTGAAAATGTATGCAAGTCTAGACAAACACCTATAGCCCTTACATTCTAACACAAATAAAAATATTAGCACACGATTGCATCGCATTATATCATCATTAAGTAACGTAGAGATCAACTTTCTGGCTGTTGTCCGATATCATTATTGAAATGTGAACTCATTTAGCCAAACACAATATCTCCATTACATCCTCTTAGCATATGAATATTACGGTATACCAGTTTTAACCCTCTATAACACAATGTAACGTAACGTAACGTAACGCAAATCAACTTTCTACAGACCAAATATCGTTTTTAAATGAAAGTATGACTTAGTCCATCTTCGTTATATCTCTCACATATAGACATATGGTGTTAGCATAATATGTGAAAAAAAATAGTTGATTTCAATTCTTAGCTTGTTCTTCACATGTTCAGTGTTCATTCTTGTATTCCCTATGTTCCTTATCATGTCTTCATATTCTCTATAAGTTCATATTCCCTGCATGTTCACTCTATTCATCAACATTTTCTTACATGTTTTCTGTGTTCATTCCATGTTCTACAAATGTTCACAGCATGCTCAGTTCAATTCTTTTCACCTGTTTTTCTCATTTTTTTCTGTTTTCTACCATTTCCCCGTATGTTCACTATGTTCTTTGTCAGGTTTTCATGTACATCATATGTTCTCTGTATAACTTTTATACTCAATATTCCATGTTCTCAATGTTCTTAGCTTGTTCTTCACATGTTCAGTGTTCATTCTTGTATTTCCTATGTCCTTATCATGTGTTTCATATTCTCTATAAGTTCATACTCCCTGCATGCTCACTCTATTCATCAACTTTTTCTTACATGTTTTCTGCGTTCACCGTATGTTCACTGTGTTCATTCCCCTACTTAACCTCAATTTTTTTTATGTTCTTTGTTTCTTTAAAACCAATTTGTTTCTTCCATTCACTAACTAGTTCTTTGCAAATAATATTATACGGCAATACAGTCCCCCTAAACAATTTTAGTCACTCAGTTTTTATTTACAATACTATGTCAAAGTAATTCTCGTCGTCGTCAGCTTAATAGTTCTACCAACCCGTTCTTAAACAAATCTACACTTTATTCAGTTCCAAATTTACAAAGACAAACCTTTTCTTGTAACTTCTTAACTAAACATCTTTCGCCAATCAACTAAAACATAGTCACTTTCCTCATTTCTCAACTAAACTTATTATCCAATCAACCAAAAATAGTCAAAGGAATCTTTCCAACACTGTTCATAACTAAACTTATTCCCTAGTCATCAGAAAAATATCCGTGTTCTTCATGTTTCATTGTCATTTCATAACTAAAATTATCCATCAATCAACAGAAAAAGTCATATTCATCATCATTGTTCCTAACTAAAATTATGTTTTGTCAAGTAAGAAAAATAACCAAAGATATCTTTCATCGCTGTTCTTAACGGACATTATACGTTGGGGAGCACAAAATAGTCTCCCTCGTCATGTTTGTCTTTTTCCTTAACGACACGTATTCATCAGTCAAATAAAAATAGTTACTTCATCATGTTTCCCTGTCATTTCTTAACTGAAATATCACTTCTCTCATCTGAAATAGTCATGTATAACCTCTTTCCAACACTGTTCTTAACTAAAGTAGCCTTTCACTTTGCTAAAATAGTCATATTCATCATTGTTCCTAACTAAAATTATATGTCGTTAAGTAAGAAATATAGTCAAAGACACTCTTCGAGACATCAAGGACTTACTCAAAGACATCAAAGTTACTCTTCATTACATCAAAGACTCATTCAAATACTACTCTTGTTCTCAGAAGTCATTCTCAAAGTCATCACCGATTTTCTCAGAGTCACCAAAGTTATTCTCTGAGTTAACAAAATACTACTCATGTTCTCAAAAGTCATTCTCAAAGTCAACAAAGTTATTCAAAGAGTTAACAAAGTTATTCTCGGAGTCACCTTCGTTCTTCAGAGAAACTTTCCAAAACATCTTTGTTCATCAAAGTTATTCTCGGAGTCATCAAAGGTAATCTCTAACTCACTTTGGTCATTAAAGTTAATTTCTATGTTATAAAAGTTTGTCTCAGAGACATCTAAGTTAATCTTAGAGTTATCAAATGTAATCTCTAACTCACTTTTGTTCATCAAAGTTGATCTCAGAGTTAACAAAGGTAATCTCTAACTCACTCTCGTTCATCAAAGTTGTTTCAAAGACATCAAAGTTAATCTCAGAGTTATCCAAAGATATTCTCATGTCCACAAAGTTATTCCAAGAGACGTCAAAGTCAATCTCAGACATCTTCGTTCATAAAAGTTATTCTCAGAGACAACTAAAGTTATTCTCTAAGAGCTATCAAAAGTATTCTCAGTCAAGATATGTTATTCTCTAAGTAACCTTCCGTTCATCAAAGACATTCTCTAAGCTCTCAAAGTTATTCTCTAAGACAACAAAGTCATTCTCAGAGTCATCAAAAGTTATTCTCAGACTCACCTTCGTTATTCAAAGAAGCCTTCTGAGACATCCTCGTTCAACAAAACCGACCTCAGAGCCATCAAAAGTTAAATACAGTCATCAAAGTTATTCTCTAAGTAACTTTTCGCCTTCATCAGAGAAGCTTTCTAAGACATCTTTGTTCATCAAAGTTGTTCTCTAAGACATCAATGTTGTTCTCTAAGACATCAATGTTGTTCTCTAAATCATAAAAGTTAATCTCTAAGACATCAATGTTGTTCTCTAAATCATAAAAGTTAATCTCTAAGGCACCTTCGTCTACTAGAGAAACTTTCCAATCCATCTTCGTTGATCAAAGTTATTCTCAGAATCCTCAAAGAGATCTCTAATTCACCTTCGTTCACCAAAAAGTTGTTCTCTAAGACACATTCGTTCATCAAAGAAACTCTCCGTCCATCATGTTCTTCTTCAAGACATCTTCAGTCATAAAATTTCTCTCCAAAATGTAACTAGTTCAGCTTTTCATACCATACCGGCGCTTCTGTTAAAATATATTTTCTTAGTCACTTTACCTAAAACTGTTCTCAGAACTACACTGCCCAAATCCTACGTAACCTATCCTCTCCACCCAATGTTGCTTAGTTAGCGTAACGTTCCTAAACCTGACTTTACCTATCCTAACTTAACTTACCTTACCTTTACCTATCGTTACCTAACTTAACCTGCATAACCTAACTTTACCTATCCTAACAGGACTTACCTTACATTACCTATCTTACTTAACTTAACCTGCACAACCTAACTTACATAACTTATCTTACCTATCCTAAAGTAACCTAACTTGCTTTACCTAACTTAATCTACATTCCCAAACTGCTGTATCCTAACTTATCTATTCCAAACCAGCCATGATCTAACTTACATAATTGTTCCTGCTTGTCTTTTGTGTTTCGTCAATCATTGTCTCATATTCATTTACTCATTTCAAGGGTTAATTTCTCAAATGGGCATTTTTGCATTTCAAGTGTTATTTGTTTAAGATTGGGAGTTTAACCATTTCAAAGATTTTTGTTATATATGGGAATTTACTCGTTTCAAGGGCAAATTTCTCAAATGGCCATTTTTGCAGATCAAGGGTTATTTGTTAAAGTTCATCAAGTTGCTCATAAGTTGTATTTATTATGTTTGTTATTATTTATTTATTCGTATTCCCCAACCCCTTAACCTAACCTTCCAGATGTAGTTTATTGTGTTTTTGACGATTTGTTGAATATATTATCCTTTTCCTAACCTTTCAGATGTAGTTTTGTTTCTCCTTTGAATATTTTTACCCAAACCCACCATCCCACTTAACCTTCTTTCCTTCTTTTACTTTGTTTTCACATATAAGTTCATTCTTTATCTTAGTAATAATAAAAATTACAATAGTAAAGAATCAGATCTACTAAGAAAAAACAAGAGAGCAAGTGAGTGAGAGCATGAAAACGAGGAGAAAAGAGTAAGAGAGAGGGGGGAGGAAGAGCATGGGAGCACAAGACTTGAATTTGAGAAAGAAGAGAGCATTTGAGCAAATGAGTGAGTAGAGAGGGGGAGGAAGAGAGAGAATAAGGAGAGAGATAGTTCCCATGCTCTTCCTCCCCCCTCTCTCTTACTCTGTTTCTCCTCGTTTCATGCTCTCACTCACCTGCTCTCTTGTTTTTCTATAGTAGATCTGATTCTTTACTATTGTAATTTTTATATTACTAAGATAAAGAATGAACTTATATGTGAAAACAAAGTAAAAGAAGGAAAGAAGGTTAAGTGGGATGGTGGGTTTGGGTAAAATATACAAAGGAGAAACAAAAACTACATCTGGAAAGGTTAGGAACAGGATAATATATTCAACAAATACGTCACAACAACACAATAAACTACATCTGGAAGGTTAGGTTTAAGGCGGTTGGGGAATACGAATAAATAAATAATAACAAACATAATAATACCACTTATGAGCAACTTGATGAACTTTAACAAATAACCCTTGATCTGCAAAAATGGCCATTTGAGAAATTTGCCCTTGAAACGAGTAAATTACCCATATATAACAAAAATCTTTTGAAATGGTTTAAACTCCCAATCTTAAACAAATAACACTTGAAATGCAAAAATGCCCATTTGAGAAATTAACCCTTGAAATGAGTAAATGAATATGAGACAATGATTGACGAAACACAAAAGACAAGCAGGAACAATTATGTAAGTTAGATCATGGCTGGTTTGGACTAGATAAGTTAGGATACAGCAGTTTGGGAATGTAGATTAAGTTAGGTAAAGCAAGTTAGGTTACTTTAGGATAGGTAAGATAAGTTATGTAAGTTAGGTTGTGCAGGTTAAGTTAAGATAGGTAAGGTAAGGTAAGTCCTGTTAGGATAGGTAAAGTTAGGTTATGCAGGTTTAAGTTAGGTACGATAGGTAAAGGTAAGGTAAGTTAAGTTAGGATAGGTAAAGTCAGGTTTAGGAACGTTACGCTAACTAAGCAACATTGGGTGGAGAGGATAGGGTTACGTAGGATTTGGGCAGTGTAGTTCTGAGAACAGTTTTAGGGTAAAGTGACTAAGAAAATATATTTTTAACAGAAGCGCCGGTATGGTATGAAAAGCTGAACTAGTTACATTTTGGAGAGAAATTTTATGACTGAAGATGTCTTGAAGAATAACATGATGGACGGAGAGTTTCTTTGATGAACGAATGTGTCTTAGAGAACAACTTTTTGGTGAACGAAGGTGAATTAGAGATCTCTTTTGAGGATTCTGAGAATAACTTTGATCAACGAAGATGGATTGGAAAGTTTCTCTAGTAGACGAAGGTGCCTTAGAGATTAACTTTTATGATTTAGAGAACAACATTGATGTCTTAGAGATTAACTTTTATGATTTTAGAGAACAACATTGATGTCTTAGAGAACAACATTGATGTCTTAGAGAACAACTTTGATGAACAAAGATGTCTTAGAAAGCTTCTCTGATGAACGAAAAGTTACTTAGAGAATAACTTTGATGACTGTATTTACTTTTTGATGGCTCTGAGGTCGGTTTTGTTGAACGAGGATGTCTCAGAAGGCTTCTTTGAATAACGAAGGTGAGTCTGAGAATAACTTTTGATGACTCTGACTATGACTTTGTTGTCTTAGAGAATAACTTTGAGAGCTTAGAGAATGTCTTTGATGAACGGAAGGTTACTTAGAGAATAACATATCTTGACTGAGAATAACTTTTGATAGCTCTTAGAGAATAACTTTAGCTGTCTCTGAGAATAACTTTTATGAACGAAGATGTCTGAGATTGACTTTGACGTCTCTTGGAATAACTTGTGGGACATGAGAATATCTTTGGATAACTCTGAGATTAACTTTGATGTCTTTGAAACAACTTTGATGAACGAGAGTGAGTTAGAGATTACCTTTGTTAACTCTGAGATCAACTTTGATGACAAAAGTGAGTTAAAGATTACATTTGATAACTCTAAGATTAACTTAGATGTCTCTGAGACAAACTTTTATAACATAGAAAATTAACTTTAATGACCAAAGTGAGTTAGAGATTACTTTGATGACTCCGAGAATAACTTTGATGAACAAAGATGTTTTGGAAAGTTTCTCTGAAGAACGAAGGTGACTCCGAGAATAACTTTGTTAACTCTTTGAATAACTTTGTTGACTTTGAGAATGACTTTTGAGAACATAGTAGGTATTTTGTTAACTCAGAATAACTTTGGTGACTCTGAGAAAATCGGTGATGACTTTGAGAAGGACTTCTGAGAACAAGAGTAGTATTTGAATGAGTCTTTTGATGTAATGAAGAGTAACTTTGATGTCTTTGAGTAAGTCCTTGATGTCTCGAAGAGTGTCTTTGACTATATTTCTTACTTAACGACATATAATTTT